>NW_028187551.1:0-23000 GCF_964204655.1 Triturus cristatus
TCTAAGACCTTAGCTATCAGGCTAGAGTAAGAGTTAAGACCTTAGATATTAGGCCAGAGAAAGAGTTAAGACCTTAGCTATTGGGCCAGAGTAAGAGTTAAGACCTTAACAAGTAGGCCAGAGTATGAGTCTAAGACCTTAGCTATTAGGCTAGAGTAGGAGTTAAGACCTTAACCATTAGGCCAGAGTACGAGTCTAAGACCTTAGCTATTAGGCCAGAGTAAGAGTTAAGACCTTAGCTATTACGCCAGAGTAAGAGTTAAGACCTTAACCAGTAGGCCAGAGTAAGAGTTAAGACCTTAGCTATAAGGCCAGAGTAAGAGTTAAGACCTTAGCTGTTAGGCCAGAGTAAGAGTTAAGACCTTAACCATTAGGCCAGAGTGTGAGTCTAAGACCTTAGCTATTATGCCAGAGTAAGAGTTAAGACCTTAGCTGTTAGGCCAAAGTAAGAGTTAAGACCTTAACCAGTAGGCCAGAGTAAGAGTTAAGACCTTAACCAGTAGGCCAGAGTAAGAGTTAAGACCTTAACCTGTAGGCCATAGTACGAGTCTAAGACCTTAGCTATTAGGCCAGAGTAAGAGTTAAGACCTTAGCTATTAGGCCAGAGTAAGAGTTAAGACCTTAACCATTAGGCCAGAGTACGAGTCTAAGACCTTAGCTATTAGGCCAGAGTAAGAGTTAAGACCTTAGATATTTGGCCAGAGTAAGAGTTAAGACCTTAGCTATTAGGCCAGAGTACGAGTCTAAGACCTTAGCTATTAGGCCAGAGTAAGAGTTAAGACCTTAGCTATTAGGCCAGAGTAAGAGTTAAGACCTTAACCATTAGGCCAGAGTGTGAGTCTAAGACCTTAGCTATTACGCCAGAGTAAGAGTTAAGACCTTAACCAGTAGGCCAGAGTAAGAGTTAAGACCTTAGCTATTAGGCCAGAGTAAGAGTTAAGACCTTAGCTATTAGGCCAGAGTAAGAGTTAAGACCATAGCTATTAGGCCAGAGTAAGAGTTAAGACCTTAACCTGTAGGCCATAGTACGAGTCTAAGACCTTAGCTATTAGGCCAGAGTAAGAGTTAAGACCTTAATCATTAGGCCAGAGTACAAGTATAAGACCTTAGCTATTAGGCCAGAGTAAGAGTTAAGACCTTAACCAGTAGGCCAAAGTAAGAGTTAAGATCTTAGCTATTAGGCCAGAGTTAGAGTTAAGACCTTAACCATTAGGCCAGAGTAAGAGTTAAGACCTTAGCTATTAGGCCAGAGTAAGAGTTAAGACCTTAACCAGTAGGCCAGAGTAAGAGTTAAGATCTTAGCTATTAGGCCAGAGTAAGAGTTAAGACCTTAGCTATTTGGCCAGAGTAAGAGTTAAGAACTTAACCAGTAGGCCAGAGTAAGAGTTAAGACCTTAACCTGTAGGCCATAGTACGAGTCTAAGACCTTAGCTATTAGGCCAGAGTAAGAGTTAAGACCTTAACCATTAGGCCAGAGTACGAGTATAAGACCTTAGTTATTAGGCCAGAGTAAGAGTTAAGACCTTAACCAGTAGGCCAGAGTAAGAGTCTAAGACCTTAGCTATTAGGCCAGAGTAAGAGTTAATACCTTAACCTGTAGGCCAGAGTTAGAGTTAAGACCTTAACCATTAGGCCACAGTACGAGTCTAAGACCTTAGCTATTAGGCCAGACTAAGAGTTAAGACCTTAACCATTAGGCCAGAGTACGAGTCTAAGACCTTAGCTATTAGGCCAGATTACGAGTCTAAGACCTTAGCTATCAGGCTAGAGTAAGAGTTAAGACCTTAGATATTAGGCCAGAGAAAGAGTTAAGACCTTAGCTATTGGGCCAGAGTAAGAGTTAAGACCTTAACAAGTAGGCCAGAGTATGAGTCTAAGACCTTAGCTATTAGGCCAGAGTAGGAGTTAAGACCTTAACCATTAGGCCAGAGTACAAGTCTAAGACCTTAGCTATTAGGCCAGAGTAAGAGTTAAGACCTTAGCTATTACGCCAGAGTAAGAGTTAAGACCTTAACCAGTAGGCCAGAGTAAGAGTTAAGACCTTAGCTATAAGGCCAGAGTAAGAGTTAAGACCTTAGCTGTTAGGCCAGAGTAAGAGTTAAGACCTTAACCAGTATGCCAGAGTAAGAGTTAAGACCTTAGCTATTTGGCCAGAGTAAGAGTTAAGACCTTAGCTATTAGGCCAGAGTAAGAGTTAAGACCTTAACCAGTAGGCCAGAGTAAGAGTTAAGACCTTAACCTGTAGGCCATAGTACAAGTCTAAGACCTTAGCTATTAGGCCAGAGTAAGAGTTAAGACCTTAACCATTAGGCCAGAGTAAGAGTTAAGACCTTAGCTATTAGGCCAGAGTAAGAGTTAAGACCTTAAGCAGTCGGCCAGAGTAAGAGTTAAGACCTTAGCTATTAGGCCAGAGTAAGAGTTAAGACCTTAACCATTAGGCCAGAGTACGAGTCTAAGACCTTAGCATATAGGCCAGAGTAAGAGTTAGGACCTTAACCAGTAGGCCAGAGCAAGAGTTAAGACCTTAACCAGTAGGCCAGAGTACGAGTCTAAGACCTTAGCTATTAGGCCAGAGTAAGAGTTAAGACCTTAACCATTAGGCCAGAGTACGAGTCTAAGACCTTAGCTATTAGGCCAGAGTAAGAGTTAAGACCTTAGCTATTAGGCCAGAGAAAGAGTTAAGACCTTAGCTATTAGGCCAGAGTAGTAGTCTAAGACCTTCACCAGTAGGCCAGAGTAAGAGTTAAGACCTTAGCTATTAGGCCAAAGTAAGAGTTAAGACCTTAACCAGTAGGCCAGAGTAAGAGTTAAGACCTTAACCAGTAGGCCAGAGTAAGAGTTAAGACCTTAACCTTTAGGCCATAGTACAAGTCTAAGACCTTATCTATTAGGCCAGAGTAAGAGTTAAGACCTTAGCTATTAGGCCAGAGTAACAGTTAAGACCTTAACCAATAGGCCAGAGAAAGAGTTAAGACCTTAACCAGTAGGCCATAGTACGAGTCTAAGACCTTAGCTATTAGGCCAGAGTAAGAGTTAAGACCTTAGCTATTAGGCCAGAGTAAGAGTTAAGACCTTAACCATTAGGCCAGACTAAGATTTAAGACCTTAACCAGTAGGCCAGAGTAGGAGTCTAAGACCTTAGCTATTAGGCCAGAGTAAGAGTTAAGACCTTAACCTGTAGGCCATAGTACGAGTCTAAGACCTTAGATATTAGGACAGAGTAAGAGTTAAGACCTTAACCAGTAGGCCAGAGTACGAGTCTAAGACCTTAGCTATTAGGCCAGAGTAAGAGTTAAGATCTTAGCTATTAGGCCAGAGTAAGAGTTAAGACCTTAACCATTAGGCCAGAGTACGAGTCTAAGACCTTAGCAATTAGGCCAGAGTAAGAGTTAAGACCTTAACCAGTAGGCCAGAGCAAGAGTTAAGACCTTAACCAGTAGGCCAGAGTAAGAGTTAAGACCTTAGCTATAAGGCCAGAGTAAGAGTTAAGACCTTAGCTGTTAGGCCAGAGTAAGAGTTAAGACCTTAACCAGTATGCCAGAGTAAGAGTTAAGACCTTAGCTATTTGGCCAGAGTAAGAGTTAAGACCTTAGCTATTAGGCCAGAGTAAGAGTTAAGACCTTAACCAGTAGGCCAGAGTAAGAGTTAAGACCTTAACCTGTAGGCCATAGTACAAGTCTAAGACCTTAGCTATTAGGCCAGAGTAAGAGTTAAGACCTTAACCATTAGGCCAGAGTAAGAGTTAAGACCTTAGCTATTAGGCCAGAGTAAGAGTTAAGACCTTAAGCAGTCGGCCAGAGTAAGAGTTAAGACCTTAGCTATTAGGCCAGAGTAAGAGTTAAGACCTTAACCATTAGGCCAGAGTACGAGTCTAAGACCTTAGCATATAGGCCAGAGTAAGAGTTAGGACCTTAACCAGTAGGCCAGAGCAAGAGTTAAGACCTTAACCAGTAGGCCAGAGTACGAGTCTAAGACCTTAGCTATTAGGCCAGAGTAAGAGTTAAGACCCTAACCATTAGGCCAGAGTACGAGTCTAAGACCTTAGCTATTAGGCCAGAGTAAGAGTTAAGACCTTAGCTATTAGGCCAGAGAAAGAGTTAAGACCTTAGCTGTTAGGCCAGAGTAGTAGTCTAAGACCTTCACCAGTAGGCCAGAGTAAGAGTTAAGACCTTAGCTATTAGGCCAAAGTAAGAGTTAAGACCTTAACCAGTAGGCCAGAGTAAGAGTTAAGACCTTAACCAGTAGGCCAGAGTAAGAGTTAAGACCTTAACCTTTAGGCCATAGTACGAGTCTAAGACCTTATCTATTAGGCCAGAGTAAGAGTTAAGACCTTAGCTATTAGGCCAGAGTAACAGTTAAGACCTTAACCAATAGGCCAGAGAAAGAGTTAAGACCTTAACCAGTAGGCCATAGTACGAGTCTAAGACCTTAGCTATTAGGCCAGAGTAAGAGTTAAGACCTTAGCTATTAGGCCAGAGTAAGAGTTAAGACCTTAACCATTAGGCCAGACTAAGATTTAAGACCTTAACCAGTAGGCCAGAGTAGGAGTCTAAGACCTTAGCTATTAGGCCAGAGTAAGAGTTAAGACCTTAACCTGTAGGCCATAGTACGAGTCTAAGACCTTAGATATTAGGACAGAGTAAGAGTTAAGACCTTAACCAGTAGGCCAGAGTACGAGTCTAAGACCTTAGCTATTAGGCCAGAGTAAGAGTTAAGATCTTAGCTATTAGGCCAGAGTAAGAGTTAAGACCTTAACCATTAGGCCAGAGTACGAGTCTAAGACCTTAGCAATTAGGCCAGAGTAAGAGTTAAGACCTTAACCAGTAGGCCAGAGCAAGAGGTAAGACCTTAACCAGTAGGCCAGAGTACGAGTCTAAGACCTTAGCTATTAGGCCAGAGTAAGAGTTAAGACCTTAACCATTAGGCCAGAGTACGAGTCTAAGACCTTAGCTATTAGGCCAGAGTAAGAGTTAAGACCTTAGCTATTAGGCCAGAGAAAGAGTTAAGACCTTAGCTATTAGGCCAGAGTAGTAGTCTAAGACCTTAACCAGTAGGCCAGAGTCAGAGTTAAGACCTTAGCTATTAGGCCAAAGTAAGAGTTAAGACCTTAACCAGTAGGCCAGAGTAAGAGTTAAGACCTTAACCTGTAGGCCATAGTATGAGTCTAAGACCTTATCTATTAGGCCAGAGTAAGAGTTAAGACCTTAGCTATTAGGCCAGAGTAAGAGTTAAGACCTTAACCATTAGGCCAGAGTATGAGTCTAAGACCTTAGCTATTAGGCCAGAGTAAGAGTTAAGACCTTAGCTATTTGGCCAGAGTAAGAGTTAAGACCTTAGCTATTAGGCCAGAGTACGAGTCTAAGACCTTAGCTATTAGGCCAGAGTAAGAGTTAAGACCTTAACCAGTAGGCCAGAGTAAGAGTTAAGACCTTAGCTATAAGGCCAGAGTAAGAGTTAAGACCTTAACCATTAGGCCAGAGTAAGAGTTAAGACCTTAGCAATTAGGCCAGAGTAAGAGTTAAGACCTTAACCATTAGGCCAGAGCACGAGTCTAAGACCTTAGCTATTAGGCCAGAGTAAGAGTTAAGACCTTAACCAGTAGGCCAGAGTAAGAGTTAAGACCTTAGCTATTAGGCCAGAGTAAGAGTTAAGACCTTAGCTATTAGGCCAGAGTAAGAGTTAAGACCTTAACCTGTAGGCCATAGTACAAGTCTAAGACCTTAGCTATTAGGCCAGAGTAAGAGTTAAGACCTTAACCATTAGGCCAGAGTACAAGTATAAGACCTTAGCTATGAGGCCAGAGTAAGAGTTAGGACCTTAACCAGAAGGCCAGAGTAAGAGTTAAGATCTTAGCTATTAGGCCAGAGTTAGAGTTAAGACCTTAACCATTAGGCCAGAGTAAGAGTTAAGACCTTAGCTATTAGGCCAGAGTAAGAGTTAAGACCTTAACCATTAGGCCAGAGTACGAGTCTAAGACCTTAGCTATTAGGCCAGAGTAAGAGTTAAGACCTTAACCAGTAGGCCAGAGTAAGAGTTAAGACCTTAGCTATTAGGCCAGAGTAAGAGTTAAGACCTTAGCTATTAGGCCAGAGTAAGAGTTAAGAACTTAACCAGTAGGCCAGAGTAAGAGTTAAGACCTTAACCTGTAGGCCATAGTACGAGTCTAAGACCTTAGCTATTAGGCCAGAGTAAGAGTTAAGACCTTAACCATTAGGCCAGAGTACGAGTATAAAACCTTAGCTATTAGGCCAGAGTAAGAGTTAAGACCTTAACCAGTAGGCCAGAGTAAGAGTCTAAGACCTTAGCTATTATGCCAGAGTAAAAGTTAAGACCTTAACCATTAGGCCAGAGTACGAGTCTAAGACCTTAGCTATTAGGCCAGAATACGAGTCTAAGACCTTAGCTATCAGGCCAGAGTAAGAGTTAAGACCTTAGCTTTTAGGCCAGAGAAAGAGTTAAGACCTTAGCTATTGGGCCAGAGTAAGAGTTAAGACCTTAACCATTAGGCCAGAGTATGAGTCTAAGACCTTAGCTATTAGG
This sequence comes from Triturus cristatus, assembly GCF_964204655.1. Lineage (NCBI taxonomy): Eukaryota > Metazoa > Chordata > Amphibia > Caudata > Salamandridae > Triturus > Triturus cristatus. The sequence goes on from NW_028187551.1 coordinate 6,541, forward strand.
CCAGAGTAAGAGTTAAGACCTTAGCTATTACGCCAGAGTAAGAGTTAAGACCTTAGCTATTAGGCCAGAGTAAGAGTTAAGACCTTAACCAGTAGGCCAGAGTAGGAGTTAAGACCTTAGCTATAAGGACAGAGTAAGAGTTAACACCTTAGCTATTAGGCCAGAGTAAGAGTTAAGACCTTAACCAGTTGGCCAGAGTAAGAGTTAAGACCTTAGCTATTAGGCCAGAGTAAGAGTTAAGACCTTAACCATTAGGCCAGAGTACGAGTCGAAGACCTTAGCAATTAGGCCAGAGTAAGAGTTAGGACCTTAACCAGTAGGCCAGAGCAAGAGTTAAGACCTTAACCAGTAGGCCAGAGTACGAGTCTAAGACCTTAGCTATTAGGCCAGAGTAAGAGTTAAGACCTTAACCATTAGGCCAGAGTACGAGTCTAAGACCTTAGCTATTAGGCCAGAGTAAGAGTTAAGACCTTAGCTATTAGGCCAGAGAAAGAGTTAAGACCTTAGCTATTAGGCCAGAGTAGTAGTCTAAGACCTTAACCAGTAGGCCAGAGTAAGAGTTAAGACCATAGCTATTAGGCCAAAGTAAGAGTTAAGACCTTCACCAGTAGGCCAGAGTAAGAGTTAAGACCTTAACCAGTAGGCCAGAGTAAGAGTTAAGACCTTAACCTGTAGGCCATAGTACGAGTCTAAGACCTTATCTATTAGGCCAGAGTAAGAGTTAAGACCTTAGCTATTAGGCCAGAGTAAGAGTTAAGACCTTAACCATTAGGCCAGAGTATGAGTCTAAGACCTTAGCTATTAGGCCAGAGTAAGAGTTAAGACCTTAGCTATTTGGCCAGAGTAAGAGTTAAGACCTTAGCTATTAGGCCAGAGTACGAGTCTAAGACCTTAGCTATTAGGCCAGAGTAAGAGTTAAGACCTTAACCAGTAGGCCAGAGTAAGAGTTAAGACCTTAGCTATAAGGCCAGAGTAAGAGTTAAGACCTTAACCATTAGGCCAGTGTAAGAGTTAAGACCTTAGCTATTAGGCCAGAGTAAGAGTTAAGACCTTAACCATTAGGCCAGAGTACGAGTCTAAGACCTTAGCTATTAGGCCAGAGTAAGAGTTAAGACCTTAACCAGTAGGCCAGAGTAAGAGTTAAGACCTTAGCTATTAGGCCAGAGTAAGAGTTAAGACCTTAGCTATTAGGCCAGAGTAAGAGTTAAGACCTTAACCTGTAGGCAATAGTACGAGTCTAAGACCTTAGCTATTAGGCCAGAGTAAGAGTTAAGACCTTAACCATCAGGCCAGAGTACAGGTATAAGACCTTAGCTATTAGGCCAGAGTAAGAGTTAAGACCTTAACCAGTAGGCCAGAGTAAGAGTTAAGATCTTAGCTATTAGGCCAGAGTTAGAGTTAAGACCTTAACCATTAGGCCAGAGTAAGAGTTAAGACCTTAGCTATTAGGCCAGAGTAAGAGTTAAGACCTTAACCTGTAGGCCATAGTACGAGTCTAAGACCTTAGCTATTAGGCCAGAGTAAGAGTTAAGACCTTAACCATTAGGCCAGAGTACAAGTATAAGACCTTAGCTATGAGGCCAGAGTAAGAGTTAGGACCTTAACCAGAAGGCCAGAGTAAGAGTTAAGATCTTAGCTATTAGGCCAGAGTTAGAGTTAAGACCTTAACCATTAGGCCAGAGTAAGAGTTAAGACCTTAGCTATTAGGCCAGAGTAAGAGTTAAGACCTTAACCATTAGGCCAGAGTACGAGTCTAAGACCTTAGCTATTAGGCCAGAGTAAGAGTTAAGACCTTAACCAGTAGGCCAGAGTAAGAGTTAAGACCTTAGCTATTAGGCCAGAGTAAGAGTTAAGACCTTAGCTATTAGGCCAGAGTAAGAGTTAAGAACTTAACCAGTAGGCCAGAGTAAGAGTTAAGACCTTAACCTGTAGGCCATAGTACGAGTCTAAGACCTTAGCTATTAGGCCAGAGTAAGAGTTAAGACCTTAACCATTAGGCCAGAGTACGAGTATAAAACCTTAGCTATTAGGCCAGAGTAAGAGTTAAGACCTTAACCAGTAGGCCAGAGTAAGAGTCTAAGACCTTAGCTATTATGCCAGAGTAAAAGTTAAGACCTTAACCATTAGGCCAGAGTACGAGTCTAAGACCTTAGCTATTAGGCCAGAATACGAGTCTAAGACCTTAGCTATCAGGCCAGAGTAAGAGTTAAGACCTTAGCTTTTAGGCCAGAGAAAGAGTTAAGACCTTAGCTATTGGGCCAGAGTAAGAGTTAAGACCTTAACCATTAGGCCAGAGTACGAGTCTAAGACCTTAGCTATTAGGCCAGAGTAAGAGTTAAGACCTTAGCTATTACGCCAGAGTAAGAGTTAAGACCTTAGCTATTAGGCCAGAGTAAGAGTTAAGACCTTAACCAGTAGGCCAGAGTAGGAGTTAAGACCTTAGCTATAAGGACAGAGTAAGAGTTAACACCTTAGCTATTAGGCCAGAGTAAGAGTTAAGACCTTACTCAGTTGGCCAGAGTAAGAGTTAAGACCTTAGCTATTAGGCCAGAGTAAGAGTTAAGACCTTAACCATTAGGCCAGAGTACGAGTCGAAGACCTTAGCAATTAGGCCAGAGTAAGAGTTAGGACCTTAACCAGTAGGCCAGAGCAAGAGTTAAGACCTTAACCAGTAGGCCAGAGTACGAGTCTAAGACCTTAGCTATTAGGCCAGAGTAAGAGTTAAGACCTTAACCATTAGGCCAGAGTACGAGTCTAAGACCTTAGCTATTAGGCCAGAGTAAGAGTTAAGACCTTAGCTATTAGGCCAGAGAAAGAGTTAAGACCTTAGCTATTAGGCCAGAGTAGTAGTCTAAGACCTTAACCAGTAGGCCAGAGTAAGAGTTAAGACCTTAGCTATTAGGCCAAAGTAAGAGTTAAGACCTTCACCAGTAGGCCAGAGTAAGAGTTAAGACCTTAACCAGTAGGCCAGAGTAAGAGTTAAGACCTTAACCTGTAGGCCATAGTACGAGTCTAAGACCTTATCTATTAGGCCAGAGTAAGAGTTAAGACCTTAGCTATTAGGCCAGAGTAAGAGTTAAGACCTTAACCATTAGGCCAGAGTATGAGTCTAAGACCTTAGCTATTAGGCCAGAGTAAGAGTTAAGACCTTAGCTATTTGGCCAGAGTAAGAGTTAAGACCTTAGCTATTAGGCCAGAGTACGAGTCTAAGACCTTAGCTATTAGGCCAGAGTAAGAGTTAAGACCTTAACCATCAGGCCAGAGTACAGGTATAAGACCTTAGCTATTAGGCCAGAGTAAGAGTTAAGACCTTAACCAGTAGGCCAGAGTAAGAGTTAAGATCTTAGCTATTAGGCCAGAGTTAGAGTTAAGACCTTAACCATTAGGCCAGAGTAAGAGTTAAGACCTTAGCTATTAGGCCAGAGTAAGAGTTAAGACCTTAACCATTAGGCCAGAGTACGAGTCTAAGACCTTAGCTATTAGGCCAGAGTAAGAGTTAAGACCTTAACCAGTAGGCCAGAGTAAGAGTTAAGACCTTAGCTATTAGGCCAGAGTAAGAGTTAAGACCTTAGCTATTAGGCCAGTGTAAGAGTTAAGAACTTAACCAGTAGGCCAGAGTAAGAGTTAAGACCTTAACCTGTAGGCCATAGTACGAGTCTAAGACCTTAGCTATTAGGCCAGAGTAAGAGTTAAGACCTTAACCATTAGGCCAGAGTACAAGTATAAAACCTTAGCTATTAGGCCAGAGTAAGAGTTAAGACCTTAACCAGTAGGCCAGAGTAAGAGTCTAAGACCTTAGCTATTAGGCCAGAGTAAGAGTTAAGACCTTAACCTGTAGGCCAGAGTAAGAGTTAAGACCTTAACCATTAGGCCACAGTACGAGTCTAAGACCTTAGTTATTAGGCCAGAGTAAGAGTTAAGACCTTAACCATTAGGCCAGAGTACGAGTCTAAGACCTTAGCTATTAGGCCAGAATACGAGTCTAAGACCTTAGCTATCAGGCCAGAGTAAGAGTTAAGACCTTAGCTATTAGGCCAGAGAAAGAGTTAAGACCTTAGCTATTGGGCCAGAGTAAGAGTTAAGACCTTAACAAGTAGGCGAGATTATGAGTCTAAGACCTTAGCTATTAGGCCAGAGTAAGAGTTAAGACCTTAACCATTAGGCCAGAGTACGAGTCTAAGACCTTAGCTATTAGGCCAGAGTAATAGTTAAGACCTTAGCTATTACGCCAGAGTAAGAGTTAAGACCTTAGCTATTAGGCCAGAGTAAGAGTTAAGACCTTAACCAGTAGGCCAGAGTAAGAGTTAAGACCTTAGCTATAAGGACAGAGTAAGAGTTAACACCTTAGCTATTAGGCCAGAGTAAGAGTTAAGACCTTAACTAGTCGGCCAGAGTAAGAGTTAAGACCTTAGCTATTAGGCCAGAGTAAGAGTTAAGACCTTAGCTATTAGGCCAGAGTAAGAGTTAAGACCTTAACCAGTAGGCCAGAGTAAGAGTTAAGACATTAACCTGTAGGCCATAGTACGAGTCTAAGACCTTAGCTATTAGGCCAGAGTAAGAGTTAAGACCTTAGCTATTAGGCCAGAGAAAGAGTTAAGACCTTAGCTATTAGGCCAGAGTAGTAGTCTAAGACCTTAACCAGTAGGCCAGAGTAAGAGTTAAGACCTTAGCTATTAGGCCAAAGTAAGAGTTAAGACCTTAACCAGTAGGCCAGAGTAAGAGTTAAGACCTTAACCTGTAGGCCGTAGTAAGAGTCTAAGACCTTAGCTATTAGGCCAGAGTAAGATTTAAGACCTTAGCTATTAGGCCAGAGTAAGAGTTAAGACCTTAACCATTAGGCCAGTGTACGAGTCTAAGACCTTAGCTATTAGGCCAGAGTAAGAGTTAAGACCTTAGCTATTTGGCCAGAGTAAGAGTTAAGACCTTAGCTATTAGGCCAGAGTACGAGTCTAAGACCTTAGCTATTAGGCCAGAGTAAGAGTTAAGACCTTAACCAGTAGGCCAGAGTAAGAGTTAAGACCTTAGCTATAAGGCCAGAGTAAGAGTTAAGACCTGAACCATTAGGCCAGAGTAAGAGTTAAGACCTTAGCTATTAGGCCAGAGTAAGAGTTAAGACCTTAACCATTAGGCCAGAGTGTGAGTCTAAGACCTTAGCTATTACGCCAGAGTAAGAGTTAAGACCTTAACCAGTAGGCCAGAGTAAGAGTTAAGACCTTAGCTATTAGGCCAGAGTAAGAGTTAAGACCTCAGCTATTAGGCCAGAGTAAGAGTTAAGACCTTAACCATTAGGCCACAGTACGAGTCTAAGACCTTAGCTATTAGGCCAGAGTAAGAGTTAAGACCTTAACCATTAGGCCAGAGTACGAGTCTAAGACCTTAGCTATTAGGCCAGAGTACGAGTCTAAGACCTTAGCTATCAGGCCAGAGTAAGAGTTAAGACCTTAGCTATTAGGCCAGAGAAAGAGTTAAGACCTTAGCTATTGGGCCAGAGTAAGAGTTAAGACCTTAACAAGTAGGCCAGAGTATGAGTCTAAGACCTTAGCTATTAGGCCAGAGTAAGAGTTAAGACCTTAACCATTAGGCCACAGTACGAGTCTAAGACCTTAGCTATTAGGCCAGAGTAAGAGTTAAGACCTTAGCTATTACGCCAGAGTAAGAGTTAAGACCTTATCTATTAGGCCAGAGTAAGAGTTAAGACCTTAGCTATTAGGCCAGAGTAAGAGTTAAGACCTTAACCAGTAGGCCAGAGTAAGAGTTAAGACCTTAACCTGTAGGCCATAGTACAAGTCTAAGACCTTACCTATTAGGCCAGAGTAAGAGTTAAGACCTTAACCATTAGGCCAGAGTAAGAGTTAAGACCTTAGCTATTAGGCCAGAGTAAGAGTTAAGACCTTAAGCAGTAGGCAAGAGTAAGAGTTAAGACCTTAACCAGTAGGCCAGAGTACGAGTCTAAGACCTTAGCTATTAGGCCAGAGTAAGAGTTAAGACCTTAGCTATTAGGCCAGAGAAAGAGTTAAGACCTTAACCAGTAGGCCAGAGTAAGAGTTAAGACCTTAACCAGTAGGCCATAGTACGAGTCTAAGACCTTAGCTATTAGGCCAGAGTAAGAGTTAAGACCTTAACCAGTAGGCCAGAGTACGAGTCTAAGACCTTAGCTATTAGGCCAGAGTAAGTGTTAAGACCTTAGCTATTAGGCCAGAGTAAGAGTTAAGACCTTAACCAGTAGGCCAGAGTAAGAGTTAAGACCTTAGCTATTAGGCCAAAGTAAGAGTTAAGACCTTAACCAGTAGGCCAGAGTAAGAGTTAAGACCTTAACCTGTAGGCCGTAGTAAGAGTCTAAGACCTTAGCTATTAGGCCAGAGTAAGATTTAAGACCTTAGCTATTAGGCCAGAGTAAGAGTTAAGACCTTAACCATTAGGCCAGTGTACGAGTCTAAGACCTTAGCTATTAGGCCAGAGTAAGAGTTAAGACCTTAGCTATTTGGCCAGAGTAAGAGTTAAGACCTTAGCTATTAGGCCAGAGTACGAGTCTAAGACCTTAGCTATTAGGCCAGAGTAAGAGTTAAGACCTTAACCAGTAGGCCAGAGTAAGAGTTAAGACCTTAGCTATAAGGCCAGAGTAAGAGTTAAGACCTGAACCATTAGGCCAGAGTAAGAGTTAAGACCTTAGCTATTAGGCCAGAGTAAGAGTTAAGACCTTAACCATTAGGCCAGAGTGTGAGTCTAAGACCTTAGCTATTACGCCAGAGTAAGAGTTAAGACCTTAACCAGTAGGCCAGAGTAAGAGTTAAGACCTTAGCTATTAGGCCAGAGTAAGAGTTAAGACCTCAGCTATTAGGCCAGAGTAAGAGTTAAGACCTTAACCATTAGGCCACAGTACGAGTCTAAGACCTTAGCTATTAGGCCAGAGTAAGAGTTAAGACCTTAACCATTAGGCCAGAGTACGAGTCTAAGACCTTAGCTATTAGGCCAGAGTACGAGTCTAAGACCTTAGCTATCAGGCCAGAGTAAGAGTTAAGACCTTAGCTATTAGGCCAGAGAAAGAGTTAAGACCTTAGCTATTGGGCCAGAGTAAGAGTTAAGACCTTAACAAGTAGGCCAGAGTATGAGTCTAAGACCTTAGCTATTAGGCCAGAGTAAGAGTTAAGACCTTAACCATTAGGCCAGAGTACGAGTCTAAGACCTTAGCTATTAGGCCAGAGTAAGAGTTAAGACCTTAGCTATTAGGCCAGAGAAAGAGTTAAGACCTTAGCTATTAGGCCAGAGTAGTAGTCTAAGACCTTAACCAGTAGGCCAGAGTAAGAGTTAAGACCTTAGCTATTAGGCCAAAGTAAGAGTTAAGACCTTCACCAGTAGGCCAGAGTAAGAGTTAAGACCTTAACCAGTAGGCCAGAGTAAGAGTTAAGACCTTAACCTGTAGGCCATAGTACGAGTCTAAGACCTTATCTATTAGGCCAGAGTAAGAGTTAAGACCTTAGCTATTAGGCCAGAGTAAGAGTTAAGACCTTAACCATTAGGCCAGAGTATGAGTCTAAGACCTTAGCTATTAGGCCAGAGTAAGAGTTAAGACCTTAGCTATTTGGCCAGAGTAAGAGTTAAGACCTTAGCTATTAGGCCAGAGTACGAGTCTAAGACCTTAGCTATTAGGCCAGAGTAAGAGTTAAGACCTTAACCATCAGGCCAGAGTACAGGTATAAGACCTTAGCTATTAGGCCAGAGTAAGAGTTAAGACCTTAACCAGTAGGCCAGAGTAAGAGTTAAGATCTTAGCTATTAGGCCAGAGTTAGAGTTAAGACCTTAACCATTAGGCCAGAGTAAGAGTTAAGACCTTAGCTATTAGGCCAGAGTAAGAGTTAAGACCTTAACCATTAGGCCAGAGTACGAGTCTAAGACCTTAGCTATTAGGCCAGAGTAAGAGTTAAGACCTTAACCAGTAGGCCAGAGTAAGAGTTAAGACCTTAGCTATTAGGCCAGAGTAAGAGTTAAGACCTTAGCTATTAGGCCAGTGTAAGAGTTAAGAACTTAACCAGTAGGCCAGAGTAAGAGTTAAGACCTTAACCTGTAGGCCATAGTACGAGTCTAAGACCTTAGCTATTAGGCCAGAGTAAGAGTTAAGACCTTAACCATTAGGCCAGAGTACAAGTATAAAACCTTAGCTATTAGGCCAGAGTAAGAGTTAAGACCTTAACCAGTAGGCCAGAGTAAGAGTCTAAGACCTTAGCTATTAGGCCAGAGTAAGAGTTAAGACCTTAACCTGTAGGCCAGAGTAAGAGTTAAGACCTTAACCATTAGGCCACAGTACGAGTCTAAGACCTTAGTTATTAGGCCAGAGTAAGAGTTAAGACCTTAACCATTAGGCCAGAGTACGAGTCTAAGACCTTAGCTATTAGGCCAGAATACGAGTCTAAGACCTTAGCTATCAGGCCAGAGTAAGAGTTAAGACCTTAGCTATTAGGCCAGAGAAAGAGTTAAGACCTTAGCTATTGGGCCAGAGTAAGAGTTAAGACCTTAACAAGTAGGCGAGATTATGAGTCTAAGACCTTAGCTATTAGGCCAGAGTAAGAGTTAAGACCTTAACCATTAGGCCAGAGTACGAGTCTAAGACCTTAGCTATTAGGCCAGAGTAATAGTTAAGACCTTAGCTATTACGCCAGAGTAAGAGTTAAGACCTTAGCTATTAGGCCAGAGTAAGAGTTAAGACCTTAACCAGTAGGCCAGAGTAAGAGTTAAGACCTTAGCTATAAGGACAGAGTAAGAGTTAACACCTTAGCTATTAGGCCAGAGTAAGAGTTAAGACCTTAACTAGTCGGCCAGAGTAAGAGTTAAGACCTTAGCTATTAGGCCAGAGTAAGAGTTAAGACCTTAGCTATTAGGCCAGAGTAAGAGTTAAGACCTTAACCAGTAGGCCAGAGTAAGAGTTAAGACATTAACCTGTAGGCCATAGTACGAGTCTAAGACCTTAGCTATTAGGCCAGAGTAAGAGTTAAGACCTTAGCTATTAGGCCAGAGAAAGAGTTAAGACCTTAGCTATTAGGCCAGAGTAGTAGTCTAAGACCTTAACCAGTAGGCCAGAGTAAGAGTTAAGACCTTAGCTATTAGGCCAAAGTAAGAGTTAAGACCTTAACCAGTAGGCCAGAGTAAGAGTTAAGACCTTAACCTGTAGGCCGTAGTAAGAGTCTAAGACCTTAGCTATTAGGCCAGAGTAAGATTTAAGACCTTAGCTATTAGGCCAGAGTAAGAGTTAAGACCTTAACCATTAGGCCAGTGTACGAGTCTAAGACCTTAGCTATTAGGCCAGAGTAAGAGTTAAGACCTTAGCTATTTGGCCAGAGTAAGAGTTAAGACCTTAGCTATTAGGCCAGAGTACGAGTCTAAGACCTTAGCTATTAGGCCAGAGTAAGAGTTAAGACCTTAACCAGTAGGCCAGAGTAAGAGTTAAGACCTTAGCTATAAGGCCAGAGTAAGAGTTAAGACCTGAACCATTAGGCCAGAGTAAGAGTTAAGACCTTAGCTATTAGGCCAGAGTAAGAGTTAAGACCTTAACCATTAGGCCAGAGTGTGAGTCTAAGACCTTAGCTATTACGCCAGAGTAAGAGTTAAGACCTTAACCAGTAGGCCAGAGTAAGAGTTAAGACCTTAGCTATTAGGCCAGAGTAAGAGTTAAGACCTCAGCTATTAGGCCAGAGTAAGAGTTAAGACCTTAACCATTAGGCCACAGTACGAGTCTAAGACCTTAGCTATTAGGCCAGAGTAAGAGTTAAGACCTTAACCATTAGGCCAGAGTACGAGTCTAAGACCTTAGCTATTAGGCCAGAGTACGAGTCTAAGACCTTAGCTATCAGGCCAGAGTAAGAGTTAAGACCTTAGCTATTAGGCCAGAGAAAGAGTTAAGACCTTAGCTATTGGGCCAGAGTAAGAGTTAAGACCTTAACAAGTAGGCCAGAGTATGAGTCTAAGACCTTAGCTATTAGGCCAGAGTAAGAGTTAAGACCTTAACCATTAGGCCACAGTACGAGTCTAAGACCTTAGCTATTAGGCCAGAGTAAGAGTTAAGACCTTAGCTATTACGCCAGAGTAAGAGTTAAGACCTTATCTATTAGGCCAGAGTAAGAGTTAAGACCTTAGCTATTAGGCCAGAGTAAGAGTTAAGACCTTAACCAGTAGGCCAGAGTAAGAGTTAAGACCTTAACCTGTAGGCCATAGTACAAGTCTAAGACCTTACCTATTAGGCCAGAGTAAGAGTTAAGACCTTAACCATTAGGCCAGAGTAAGAGTTAAGACCTTAGCTATTAGGCCAGAGTAAGAGTTAAGACCTTAAGCAGTAGGCAAGAGTAAGAGTTAAGACCTTAACCAGTAGGCCAGAGTACGAGTCTAAGACCTTAGCTATTAGGCCAGAGTAAGAGTTAAGACCTTAGCTATTAGGCCAGAGAAAGAGTTAAGACCTTAACCAGTAGGCCAGAGTAAGAGTTAAGACCTTAACCAGTAGGCCATAGTACGAGTCTAAGACCTTAGCTATTAGGCCAGAGTAAGAGTTAAGACCTTAACCAGTAGGCCAGAGTACGAGTCTAAGACCTTAGCTATTAGGCCAGAGTAAGTGTTAAGACCTTAGCTATTAGGCCAGAGTAAGAGTTAAGACCTTAACCAGTAGGCCAGAGTAAGAGTTAAGACCTTAGCTATTAGGCCAAAGTAAGAGTTAAGACCTTAACCAGTAGGCCAGAGTAAGAGTTAAGACCTTAACCTGTAGGCCGTAGTAAGAGTCTAAGACCTTAGCTATTAGGCCAGAGTAAGATTTAAGACCTTAGCTATTAGGCCAGAGTAAGAGTTAAGACCTTAACCATTAGGCCAGTGTACGAGTCTAAGACCTTAGCTATTAGGCCAGAGTAAGAGTTAAGACCTTAGCTATTTGGCCAGAGTAAGAGTTAAGACCTTAGCTATTAGGCCAGAGTACGAGTCTAAGACCTTAGCTATTAGGCCAGAGTAAGAGTTAAGACCTTAACCAGTAGGCCAGAGTAAGAGTTAAGACCTTAGCTATAAGGCCAGAGTAAGAGTTAAGACCTGAACCATTAGGCCAGAGTAAGAGTTAAGACCTTAGCTATTAGGCCAGAGTAAGAGTTAAGACCTTAACCATTAGGCCAGAGTGTGAGTCTAAGACCTTAGCTATTACGCCAGAGTAAGAGTTAAGACCTTAACCAGTAGGCCAGAGTAAGAGTTAAGACCTTAGCTATTAGGCCAGAGTAAGAGTTAAGACCTCAGCTATTAGGCCAGAGTAAGAGTTAAGACCTTAACCATTAGGCCACAGTACGAGTCTAAGACCTTAGCTATTAGGCCAGAGTAAGAGTTAAGACCTTAACCATTAGGCCAGAGTACGAGTCTAAGACCTTAGCTATTAGGCCAGAGTACGAGTCTAAGACCTTAGCTATCAGGCCAGAGTAAGAGTTAAGACCTTAGCTATTAGGCCAGAGAAAGAGTTAAGACCTTAGCTATTGGGCCAGAGTAAGAGTTAAGACCTTAACAAGTAGGCCAGAGTATGAGTCTAAGACCTTAGCTATTAGGCCAGAGTAAGAGTTAAGACCTTAACCATTAGGCCACAGTACGAGTCTAAGACCTTAGCTATTAGGCCAGAGTAAGAGTTAAGACCTTAGCTATTACGCCAGAGTAAGAGTTAATACCTTATCTATTAGGCCAGAGTAAGAGTTAAGACCTTAGCTATTAGGCCAGAGTAAGAGTTAAGACCTTAACCAGTAGGCCAGAGTAAGAGTTAAGACCTTAACCTGTAGGCCAAAATACAAGTCTAAGACCTTACCTATTAGGCCAGAGTAAGAGTTAAGACCTTAACCATTAGGCCAGAGTAAGAGTTAAGACCTTAGCTATTAGGCCAGAGTAAGAGTTAAGACCTTAAGCAGTAGGCAAGAGTAAGAGTTAAGACCTTAACCAGTAGGCCAGAGTACGAGTCTAAGACCTTAGCTATTAGGCCAGAGTAAGAGTTAAGACCTTAGCTATTAGTCCAGAGAAAGAGTTAAGACCTTAACCAGTAGGCCAGAGTAAGAGTTAAGACCTTAACCAGTAGGCCATAGTACGAGTCTAAGACCTTAGCTATTAGGCCAGAGTAAGAGTTAAGACCTTAACCAGTAGGCCAGAGTACGAGTCTAAGACCTTAGCTATTAGGCCAGAGTAAGTGTTAAGACCTTAGCTATTAGGCCAGAGTAAGAGTTAAGACCTTAACCAGTAGGCCAGAGTACGAGTCTAAGACCTAAGCTATTAGGCCGGAGTAAGAGTTAAGACCTTAACCTGTAGGCCATAGTATGAGTCTAAGACCTTATCTATTAGGACAGAGTAAGAGTTAAGACCTTAACCAGTAGGCCAGAGCATGAGTCTAAGACCTTAGCTATTAGGCCAGAGTAAGAGTTAAGACCTTAGCTATTAGGCCAGAGTAAGAGTTAAGACCTTAGCTATTGGGCCAGAGTAAGAGTTAAGACCTTAACCAGTAGGCCAGAGTAAGAGTTAAGACCTTAACCTGTAGGCCATATTACGAGTCTAAGACCTTAGCTATTAGGCCAGAGTAAGTTTTAAGACCTAACCAGTAGGCCAGAGTAAGAGTTAAGACCTTAACCAGTAGGCCAGAGTAAGAGTTAAGACCTTAACCAGTAGGCCAGAGTACGAGTCTAAGACCTTAGCTATTAGGCCAGAGTAAGAGTTAAGACCTTAGCTATTAGGCCAGAGTAAGAGTTAAGACCTTAACCATTAGGCCAGACTAAGATTTAAGACCTTAACCAGTAGGCCAGAGTAGGAGTCTAAGACCTTAGCTATTAGGCCAGAGTAAGAGTTAAGACCTTAACCTGTAGGCCATAGTACGAGTCTAAGACCTTAGATATTAGGACAGAGTAAGAGTTAAGACCTTAACCATTAGGCCAGAGTACGAGTCTAAGACCTTAGATATTAGGCCAGAGTAAGAGTTAAGACCTTAGCTATTAGGCCAGAGAAAGAGTTAAGACCTTAGCTATTAGGCCAGAGTAGTAGTCTAAGACCTTAACCAGTAGGCCAGAGTAAGAGTTAAGACCTTAGCTATTAGGCCAAAGTAAGAGTTAAGACCTTAACCAGTAGGCCAGAGTAAGAGTTAAGACCATAACCAGTAGGCCAGAGTAAGAGTTAAGACCTTAACCTGTAGGCCATAGTACGAGTCTAAGACCTTATCTATTAGGCCAGAGTAAGAGTTAAGACCTTAGCTATTAGGCCAGAGTAAGAGTTAAGACCTTAACCATTAGGCCAGAGTATGAGTCTAAGACTTTAGCTATTAGGCCAGAGTAAGAGTTAAGACCTTAGCTATTTGGCCAGAGTAAGAGTTAAGACCTTAGCTATTAGGCCAGAGTACGAGTCTAAGACCTTAGCTATTAGGCCAGAGTAAGAGTTAAGACCTTAACCAGTAGGCAAGAGTAAGAGTTAAGACCTTAGCTATAAGGCCAGAGTAAGAGTTAAGACCTTAACCATTAGGCCAGAGTAAGAGTTAAGACCTTAGCTATTAGGCCAGAGTAAGAGTTAAGACCTTAACCAGTAGGCCAGAGTACGAGTCTAAGACCTTAGCTATTAGGCCAGAGTAAGAGTTAAGACCTTAGCTATTAGGCCAGAGAAAGAGTTAAGACCTTATCTATTGGGCCAGAGTAAGAGTTAAGACCTTAACAAGTAGGCCAGAGTATGAGTCTAAGACCTTAGCTATTAGGCCAGAGTAAGAGTTAAGACCTTAACTATTAGGCCACAGTACGAGTCTAAGACCTTAGTTATTAGGCCAGAGTAAGAGTTAAGACCTTAACCATTAGGCCAGAGAACGAGTCTAAGACCTTAGCTATTAGGCCAGAATACGAGTCTAAGACCTTAGCTATCAGGCCAGAGTAAGAGTTAAGACCTTAGCTATTGTAGGAGTGTGGCTCAATGGTTAGAGTGGCAGACCCTGAAGCAGAGTTCTGGCCAGGGACCAGGGTTCGATTCCCGCCTCGGCAGGGCTCAGGCTCAATTTCCTCGGACCTGTCTATTCTCGCCTCGGTGCCTATTCTAATCATGGGTCCCACGCTGCAACTCTGGGCAATAGCTTGCTTAGCCTCCACACCGGCCGCAACAGCGCTAAGGATGCTTGGCTTAACCCTGGGGGTGCCCAGGAGTGGACACTTCACAGGGAAAGCCAGGAGGGGTTCCACAGCGGTATGAGTATCAGCGCCAGGAAACCGCAAAGGCGACACCGCAAGGTGGCCGTCTGGTGACAGTGCGCTCTATAAGTACCTTGACATTTACATTTACATTATTAGGCCAGAGAAAGAGTTAAGACCTTAGCTATTGGGCCAGAGTAAGAGTTAAGACCTTAACAAGTAGGCCAGATTATAAGTCTAAGACCGTAGCTATTAGGCCAGAGTAAGAGTTAAGACCTTAACCATTAGGCCAGAGTAAAGTCTAAGACCTTAGCTATTAGGCCAGAGTAAGAGTTAAGACCTTAGCTATTACGCCAGAGTAAGAGTTAAGACCTTAGCTATTAGGCCAGAGTAAGAGTTAAGACCTTAACCAGTAGGCCAGAGTAAGAGTTAAGACCTTAGCTATAAGGACAGAGTAAGAGTTAACACCTTAGCTATTAGGCCAGAGTAAGAGTTAAGACCTTAACCATTAGGCCAGAGTACGAGTCTAAGACCTTAGCAATTAGGCCAGAGTAAGAGTTAAGACCTTAACCATTAGGCCAGACTAAGATTTAAGACCTTAACCAGTAGGCCAGAGTAGGAGTCTAAGACCTTAGCTATTAGGCCAGAGTAAGAGTTAAGACCTTAACCTGTAGGCCATAGTACGAGTCTAAGACCTTAGATATTAGGACAGAGTAAGAGTTAAGACCTTAACCAGTAGGCCAGAGTACGAGTCTAAGACCTTAGCTATTAGGCCAGAGTAAGAGTTAAGATCTTAGCTATTAGGCCAGAGTAAGAGTTAAGACCTTAACCATTAGGCCAGAGTACGAGTCTAAGACCTTAGCAATTAGGCCAGAGTAAGAGTTAAGACCTTAACCAGTAGGCCAGAGCAAGAGTTAAGACCTTAACCAATAGGCCAGAGTACGAGTCTAAGACCTTAGCTATTAGGCCAGAGTAAGAGTTAAGACCTTAACCATTAGGCCAGAGTACGAGTCTAAGACCTTAGCTATTAGGCCAGAGTAAGAGTTAAGACCTTAGCTATTACGCCAGAGTAAGAGTTAAGACCTTAGCTATTAGCCCAGAGTAAGAGTTAAGACCTTAACCAGTAGGCCAGAGTAAGAGTTAAGACCTTAGCTATAAGGACAGAGTAAGAGTTAACACCTTAGCTATTAGGCCAGAGTAAGAGTTAAGACCTTAACCATTAGGCCAGAGTACGAGTCTAAGACCTTAGCAATTAGGCCAGAGTAAGAGTTAAGACCTTAACCAGTAGGCCAGAGCAAGAGTTAAGACCTTAACCAGTAGGCCAGAGTACGAGTCTAAGACCTTAGCTATTAGGCCAGAGTAAGAGTTAAGACCTTAACCATTAGGCCAGAGTATGAGTCTAAGACCTTAGCTATTAGGCCAGAGTAAGAGTTAAGACCTTAGCTATTAGGCCAGAGAAAGATTTAAGACCTTAGCTATTAGGCCAAAGTAGTAGTCTAAGACCTTAACCAGTAGGCCAGAGTAAGAGTTAAGACCTTAGCTATTAGGCCAAAGTAAGAGTTAAGACCTTAACCAGTAAGCCAGAGTAAGAGTTAAGACCTTAACCAGTAAGCCATAGTACGAGTCTAAGACCTTATCTATTAGGCCAGAGTAAGAGTTAAGACCTTAGCTATTAGGCCAGAGTAAGAGTTAAGACCTTAACCATTAGGCCAGAGTATGAGTCTAAGACCTTAGCTATTAGGCCAGAGTAAGAGTTAAGACCTTAGCTATTTGGCCAGAGTAAGAGTTAAGACCTTAGCTATTATGCCAGAGTACGAGTCTAAGACCTTAGCTATTAGGCCAGAGTAAGAGTTAAGACCTTAACCAGTAGGCCAGAGTTAGAGTTAAGACCTTAGCTATAAGGCCAGAGTAAGAGTTAAGACCTTAACCATTAGGCCAGAGTAAGATTTAAGACCTTAGCTATTAGGCCAGAGTAAGAGTTAAGACCTTAACCATTAGGCCAGAGTACGAGTCTAAGACCTTAGCTATTAGGCCAGAGTAAGAGTTAAGACCTTAACCAGTCGGCCAGAGTAAGAGTTAAGACCTTAGCTATTAGGCCAAAGTAAGAGTTAAGACCTTAACCAGTAGGCCAGAGTAAGAGTTAAGACCTTAACCTGTAGGCCATAGTACGAGTCTAAGACCTTAGCTATTAGGCCAGAGTAAGAGTTACGACCTTAACCATTAGGCCAGAGTTTGAGTATAAAACCTTAGCTATTAGGCCAGAGTAAGAGTTAAGACCTCAACCAGTAGGCCAGAGTAAGAGTCTAAGACCTTAGCTATTAGGCC
>NW_028187552.1:0-1000 GCF_964204655.1 Triturus cristatus
GACGTCCCGGCTCCCGGAACCCCCCCCAGCTCGAGGATTGAGAGCTGAGCGCAGGGTGTTCCCGTACCAGGCTGGTACTGAGACTGTCCCGCTACCCCGTCCCTGAACGACCCCGAGACTCTTGGGATCCCTCGATCCACCTGTAAATATTGCCACAGAAACCTGCCATTTGCAACCGATAAAGACCTGTAAGATTTGATACCCTTGTTGTGTTCCTTTGTGGTGGGGGGGATTACTGGGCTGTACGATCCTAGGAGAAGGGCCTCGCCCAGGAGGCTTCTCAGCGGCGCTCGGCTACTTCCTAACGGAACGGTGCCTCTCGGGGTGGTCAGTCCGACACCATCTAGCTCCCCGGAGGTCGCCCTTCTAACAATCAGCATTTTTAGGTGCAGCACCTAAGGAGCTTATTGATGGCACAGTAATAACTCTCCGTACCCGGCATTTTATTTTCATTAATCATATCCATCACATTTGATTGAAATTCAAAGGGTAGGCCGCTAACTACGTGTCAATCTTTGGAACCCGGCAAAATGCAGTAGGATATTTTTTTCGACTAATGGTGTGGGACACTGCTAAAAGTCATTTGCAAAGTCAGTAGGTTCGCAAGGCAAGACCAATTGGCCTTGCCAGTGCTTGTATTTTTGTTGTGTGCTAGGAAAAAATCTTACACCTTCTCCTCTTGTATGGATACTCAGCAGAATTGTCACATAAATTCTCTAATTTTGGATGTCCTAGGAAGAAAAGTAAACACCAAGCTCCCTCAAAGAGAGAGCTTGACATTTGACCTCTGTCTTTCAATGCACAGCAAATGTGACAAGATGAAAAACAAGATTTAAAGGCCTTTTTACAGAAAGCTTGTTTGTGGAAGAATACAGTAAACAAGTTTGGGCAGCGGGAAAGATGGATGTGAGTTACAAACCACAATCCAAATGGTAAGGAATGGTGGAATGTATTCCCACTGAAGCTTTCTGAATATCCCCACGATGTCTTTAGATGTGTC